>NC_059364.1:2265000-2295000 GCF_019703515.2 Myxocyprinus asiaticus | reverse complement strand
GCATGTGTGAGTGTGTGTTTGTGTGTTTGTGTAAGTGCGTGTGTGTGTGTGTTTGTGTAAGTATGTGTGTGTTTGTGTGTGTGTCTTTGTGTGTGTGTGAGTTTGTGAGTGTGTGTTTGTGTGTGTGTTTGTGTGTGTGTGTGTGTGCGTTTGTGTAAGTGTGTGTGTGTGTGTGTGTGTATGTTTGTGTGTTGTGTAAGTGCATGTGTTTGTGTAAGTGTGTGTGTATGTGAGTGTGTGTGCATGAGTGTGTGTGTGTGTGAGTGTGTGTTGGATTGGGATGCTCCTGAACACTTCATATTTCTGTATTTTGTAGTTTAATCCATTCATTTCCAATTTTTTCTTTTTATAATGGATTTTCATAGTCTAAAATTGAAAGTCTGTGTCTGGGACAAGACTTAAACAGTCAAATCTAACAATAATATTTTTTAATGTAACCTTCGTATAACAAAAAGAAAAATGTTAAAATCTGTTTGTTTTAATTAAATCAACCACTATGACATAAAATTGTCCGGAGTTGAAGAAACACACATTTATGGGGTAAATATGGAGAGCAAAGAGATTATCTAGCCTACATGAATATTTAGAGTCATTTATTGTAAATGTGTTTAAAGGCTATAAAAAGGATTAGAGTAGTTTTACCTCATCCAGAAATATACAGGTGCGATGTGATGAGGTTTTAATCAAATTCTGTCCATTTAAGATACAAATCTATGCCAATTCTCTTTTTTATTTTAATCATGTACATTAGCATCTCATATGTTGTATATTTGCAGATTATTCCATCATTTGTATATTACTGAGGTCTGGCGGTGTAATTTAGAGGGCTTCAGGTTTTCTTGCATGGTTTTCTGAGTGCATTACGTTGTTTTGGTAATTGTGTTATGATAAAATAATGTCTTTGCATCGAGATATTATCCATTAACACATTCTCACACTAGTACACACATGCACATTAGCAGAACAGCTAACACACACACACACACACACACACACACACATAATGTGCCCTTTAATGGAAACAGGTGCTCGAGAATGAAAAGAAAAAAAAACAGCTGATTGAAAAATTCTTTTGTACAGAGGTGCAAATTAACTGTCGGGCGCAAATGATTTGCCTGTTCCAGCTTAAAATGTATTGCCTTTTCCTCGACAATAACTAATCAAATGTTCGTTCCCAACGGTCCGACAGGAAGCGGGTTCGGGCTTAGTTATGGCACTCGCCTCATATTAATATGCATTGATTTTCCAACTATTTTTCCATAACGCAGCAATCCGTCAAAGACGCCCGCAACGGTTGCAGTGACAGCGTAGCGGCAAGCGTGCTGACAGGCCGGGCACCTCAGGAGAATTTCACCAATGAGTCAGCGTCAGTAAAATGCGTCCTGTCATAACTGTCGCGTGGTGCCGGTCGTGCGATAGAAACACTTCGGTCACTCAATTTCTGAGTAAGACGGTGAGTGATTGATTAATGCTGGAGTCATTGCTCTTTGCTTACTTTTCTTCTTTGTTTTATTGGCTCATGCAAATGTTTTCTTGCTGGAAGGCCTACACAGCAAAATGCATAGTTACTTTAGTGCATTGGGTTGTAGGAATCACATTTCGAATTTCAAATAAAATTTTGGATTAGGAAACTGCACTCCTATGTTGTTCCAAACCCACATGACTTTCTTTAATCCACGGAGCACAAAAGGAGATGTTAGGCAGAATTTTAGACTCAGTCACCATCCACTTTCATTGTTTGGAAATGAACTGTCCAACATCTCCTTTTGTGTTTGGCGGAAAAGAGAAAAGACACAAATAAGTCTTGTAAGTGAGCCGTTTAAAACAAATGATTCACTAATCCACTTACAGTTGAATTTGCTGGTTTTCTGCATTAATTGGTCATAAGATGTGATCTCATCTTCATCAAAGTCACAAGTATAGACAAACACAATGTGCTTAAGCTAACAACACACTAACAATTATAATCTTTCATCTCTTTACTGAACACATCCCATTAAACATTCACAGTGAAGGTTGGAAAAAGTAAGTGAACCCCTAAGCTAATGATGTCAACAAAAGCTAATTAGAGTCAGGAGTTGGCAAACGTGGCATCCAATTATTGAAACGAGATTGGAGGTGTTGGTTAGAGCTGCTTTGACTTATAAAAAGCACTCAAACATTTTGAGTTTGCTATTCATCTACGATCAAGAATGGTTGCTTTGCATTAAGCTGGAAAGGGTTACAAAGTTATCTTGATGAGCTTAGATATTCATCTGTCCACAGTTTGACAAATTGTCTATAAATGGAGATGATTTAGTACTATAGGTACTCTCTCTAGAAGTGGCCGTCCAGCCAAGATGACTCAAAGGGCACACCGCAGAATGCTCAATGAGGTAAAAAGAACCCTAGAGTGACAGATCTAGAGTAAAGACTTGAAGGAATCATTGGAACTGGTTAACATCTCTGTTCATGAGTCTACTATACGGAAAACATTAAACATTAAACATTTCATCTTGTTACATTCCAGCTTTTTTTCCCTTTCCTATCAGCACACAGAAGAAAGAAGTACAAATAAAGGCATGCTAAAACACACATGACTTCTGTAAACACGATTCAAATGCACAGAAAAGGATTGTTGCATTTGATAGACAGTGTTTAACCTCCTCTGATACTCACTTCCTCATCTGTAAACCAAATGTCCTGCCTTCTTGACTCATTTGCATACTCTTTTCAAAGACACGCCTCTCATGAGAGCCAAGGACACACTCTGCCACTCTCACTGTCAGCATGAGATGCATTGGAAGGCAAAAATCACTTTTTTTAAGTTGTTTATTTCAAAATCAAGGGCAAGAGAGCATGCTGATCTTTTGAGAATTTGTTGAGGTTCTGCTTGGAAATCGATGGCACGGTTGAGTTTTATTCAAAGCAGGGACAATAGGGCAGGTCTCGAGGACACTTTTGACTGTCTCCATAAAGTCTGGCCATTGTTTTGTTTTTATGTACCGTTTAGGGTCAGGTAGCTCAACTGGTAGAGTGGTGATAGCAATGTTGTGGATTTGATTCCCAAGGAACACACAAGCTGATAAAATGTATAGCTTGGATGCACTGTAAGTCTCTTTGGATGAAGCATCTGCCAAATGTATAAATTCTCTGATTCCAGTTCCTCTTAAAGGAATTTTCCATTCAATACAAGTTAAGCTCAATCAACAGCATTTGTAGTATAATGCAAAAATTGCCGTTCCATGAATGGTTTGAAACACAACTCTCCCCGCATTCCACCGCCGGACAGCAATTCCGAGTACACTTCCTGTTGCCATGAAAGAATGCAATGTGAAGGCAGTACAAAGTAACATTTATCTTTCACAATGCTATTAAAGTGGATAGCAGACACAACAATGGCGCTACAACATGGATCACTGACTTGAATGGATCACATGACCATGTCACATGACAACAAATACGTCATCATTTTAAAAAATCTCAGTGTTACGAGGAGGAGGGTGGGGACTCACGGCCGGCCCTGAATTGGGGTAATCAGCCAGGAGGGGGATAAAGACGAGCTGGAGGCGCCAGTTCGAGAGAGAGAGAGACGCACGTGGCTGCGCTGTATGTGTGTCTGTGTTGGTTTTATGTTTGTTTTATGTTGAGTTTTTATTAAACTTTTATGTTGACTGTTCAGCTGGTTCCCACCTCCTCCTTGCCCATACCTTACCCTGTTACATTGGCGCCGAAACCCGGTAGGGAGGAGGTATGTGCTGTCGCGGAGTTCTCACCACTGCCTTCTGCCAAAGAAGCAGCCGCGGCCATCTGCCTGGGGACGGAGGGGTCGCTGTCAGCCACTGAGAGCCGGGGGAACTGCTGCCGTCCGCCGGGGGAGGAGCGAACTGTCATCCACCAGAGGGTGGAGGAGCGGTTGAGGACCAGGCGAAAGCGTGTCCGGGAGCCAGCAAGTGTTTCTCTCTCTCTCCTCTCTCTTTTTGTTGCTCTGCCTCGTTCTTTCCCTCTCTCCTTTCCCTCCCCTCATCTCTCCCAGGGCTCCAGAAAGGCGGGAAAGACCTACCGGCAGGCACGGTCAGAAGGGCAACGCCCCCTCCAGGAAGGGAAGGAAGGGGAGGAGAATGCGTCATGCCGGGGGTTTCCCCGACCTGAGTCAGGCGATGGAGGAGTGTGACGAGGAGGAGGGTGGGGCCGGGCCGTGAGGACACACAGCCAGCCCTGAATCAGGCTAATCAGCCAGGAGGGGGATAAAGATAAACCCGAGGCGCCAGTTCGAGAGAGAGAGACGCACGTGGCCGCGCTGCATGTGTGTCTGTGTTTGTTTTATGTTTTTATAAAAATTTTATGTTGACTGTTCCGCCGGTTCCCACCTCCTCCTTGCCCATCCCTTACCCCGTTACACTCAGTTTTTCCTGTCCACACTAAAACGGCCTTTTTCAAATTTATCCACTTGGGAGAGCGTTTTCGAAAAGCTCCATTTTCGCTGGACAAAAATGTGATCTCAGTGTGGACGGAAGGACAAAACGTTGTGAAATTAATGCGTTTTCAAACATAGTCACAGTTCAAAACTATTTAAAAGTATCTTTAAAGGGGTCATGACATGCCTTTTTATCTTTTTATATATGTTCCTTAAAGTTAATATTAGTAAAGTTTTTGCACAAAAAAAAAACCTGTCAAATATTTGTAAAACATGATTATTTTCCACCATCATTCTGACCCTCTAGTAGAAACTCTCGGTTTTGGTGCTGCTTCTCCTTTAAGACTTGACAGTTAACGCCCACTGTTATGATTGGCTCTCTGCTCACTACTGGGCGGGGCTACGGAAGTGTTTAAAGGTAAAGTAGGCGTTGATGAGATGTGGAGACAGTTAGATGCAAATGTTGAGAGAACGAGTCGTTTTGGCAGCTTGTTTTCAACAAATGCTCTTTTTGCAGTGAGGAGAAAGTTTTGAATTCTGAAACTTACAGAATGTTTTAATAGTACAATGAGCTCTTGTGCCAAAGGATCAAGGAAATTTTGATTCCTCATGTCGTGACCCCCTTTAAAAGAGTCCACTAACCTGGCAAATGTAGTTTTTTTCCTCAAAAGTCTACATCAGCCACAGTCTCAGTCCTCATAAACATGATTTTGTTTCCATGCAGACAAAAAAAAAAACAAGAAAACAAAAACAAACAAAAAAACCAGATTGGAATAGTCGATTTCAGAAAGATCTTGCCATGTTGATCTGCAATATTTATCAGATGCCAACACATAGCCTGTCAGGTTGGCACAATCAATTGGATGTCCACTCTGAAGGTCAGTTGTTCGATCTAACAGAGAAGGAGATGTTTGTTTAATGGAGTCAGTGAATGTTTCAGCTGGTTCTTCCACCTCAAAGTCCCATTAAAGCTCTAATCACACTAATGAATATCAATGGAGTATTTCTCGTGCTAAACCGCTGCTGTTTCGAAACTTCATTGTGTCCAACTTTTGTTCTTCTGCCCAAGTGTGCAAGGAGCCTTCTGATCTTCTTACAGTTAATCAAGTGAAAGAACGTATATCTGCTAACTCTGATAATGATAATTTTATCCTGGCAAAGTGGGCTAGTTTACCTCTATTGTTTCACTCTCTCATTCTATTTCTGTCTCTCTCTCTCTCTCTCTCTCTCTCTCTCTCTCTCTCACACATCCCCTTTCTGAAGGATAAATGTGCACCGTCTTGTTTCTGACAAATGAGCCGATATGAGCGCAGTGGTGACATAGTGGTTCTGGCAGAGCTAGCTAATTCTCTTGAGTTGACAAGGTTACTCCGAGTTCTTTTGATCTCCCCAACTTAGTTCAGTGATCTCCAGTATGGGCGGAGTTGCCTTTGTCACTTCACGGAATGATTAAGGGGAGGTAATAATGGAACATGCTCAAATTATACCAATTACATCGCAGCACTTATGCTAATTCGTCCCTCAACTAAAGACGAAGCAGCTTCAATAAGCTGGCAATTATCAACTAACTGGTTTGGATTGCACAGTAATATTTCTTGGCGTGTGGCGGTGGAAGAGTGTGGCACTTTTGAAGGCCAAATCTGACCAAACCAAGTCTTTTGGAAGTCATACTTTAAAGGTTTAGCTCAATCAGCAGCATTTGTGGCAGAATGTTGATTCCCACAAAAATGTATCTCGACCCTCAAACTTTTTTGTCAGCTGAACCTCTTTGACCTAAATTATTCACTTGAAGTACCCCCTGATATTTTAAGTAATGGTAACCTTTTCAAATAGAAATAATTTCACACCTTTGCACTTCATTTTTCTTATATTTTCAATAAACCTTTACACCTATTGTTCTTTTCTCACACTACTTATACATTTTATTTCATTTAATTCACTTTAAATGAATTAGACAGTACTCATATTTTAAAGAAAATAAAAAAATGAGTTTTGATAGAAACAAAACCAGGACTGTAGCAGCAAATATAAAACGTGGGGTGGGAGTACATTTTGCACTTTCTAAACATATTTTTAGGTAACGAAACATTATATTTATATTTTCAGGAAATTGTGAAGTCAGATAGACACAAGGCTGGTTAAAAGAAAAATTTGCAAGCTTGGTTTTAAATGAATGTTAATTAATGTTAGTTAAAATTACTGTTTTTGACACTTCCTGTAGCACTTGTCATAGATGTGACTGTCTTGTCGGGCACTTCTCACGCACCTTACAGTCTAGCTGATCCCACAAAAGCTCAATGGGGTTAAGATCCATAACACTCTTTTCCAATTATCTGTTGTCCAATGTCTGTGTTTCTTTGCCCACTCCAACCTTTTCTTTTTGTTCTTCTGTTTCAAAAGTGTCTTTTTCTTTGCAATTCTTCCCATAAGGCCTGCACCCCTGAGTCTTCTCTTTACTGTTGTACATGAAACTGGTGTTGAGCGGGTAGAATTCAATGAAGCTGTCAGCTGAGGACATGTGAGGCGTCTATTTCTCAAACTAGAGACTCTGATGTACTTATCCTCTTGTTTAGTTGTACATCTGGTCTTCCACATCTCTTTCTGTCCTTGTTAGAGCCAGTTGTCCTTTGTCTTTGAAGACTGTAGTGAACACCTTTGTATGACATTTCAAGCATTGTATAGCCTTCATTCCTCAAAACAATGATTGACTGATGAGTTTCTAGAGAAAGCTGTTTCTTTTTGGCCATTTTTGATCTAATATTGACCTTAAGACATGCCAGTCTATTGCATACTGTGGCAACTCAAAAACAAACACAAACACAATGTTAAGCTTCATTTAATGAACCAAATAGCTTTCAACTGTGTTTGATATAATGGCAAGTGATTTTCTAGTACCAAATTAGCAATTTAGCATGATTACTCAAGGATAAGGTGTTGGAGTGATGGCTGCTGTCTAGATTTGATCAAAAATGACTTTTTTCAAATAGTGATGGTGCTGTTTTTTACATCAGTAATGTCCTGACTATACATTGTGATCAACTGAATGCCACTTTGGTGAATTAAAGTCCAATTTTCCTTCCAAAACAGCAAAATCTGTACATTATTCCAAACTTTTGGCTGCCAGTGTATATATTCACAATTCAGAAGCTGTACATCACTATTGAAAGAATAACCTTGCTATTGAAATGCATACGAGAATTGATGTTGTGACCACATTAGGAAGCACTGACGTGCGCAGAACAGGTGCTACAGGGGCGCAAGCCTCTGCCCCTTTCGTTCTGGCTCAGAGAAGTGAAGTTAGTTCTGAGAAAAGCTTGAGCAGCATTTGAGCGCAGAACACACTTGCTTTTATATTCACATATTCATATGTACTGTTGCCTGTTTTTCTGTTTTGATGACTGTAAAATCTTGTTAACCATGGTAAATGCTGGTGAAAGAAACACAACAGAAATCAAGATAATTCTTTCACAGTGAATTCGATAAAGCTTTTGCCTTAAGCCTGGTTTAGCGTGTTGTCTCTGTAAGCATCAGGTCTGCAGCCTGATGGCCGTTTAAGTGATGTTTTTGGCAAATGAAGGATTATAAATTTAGTTTTATCATAGAACAGACACATGCACAGCCCTGCTGCCATGACACACGGCCTTAAAGTCTGCTTACCACAGACCGATTAATTACATAATCGTACCTGGCTTTGACTAATTACCCCAGTACAGTGAACACACACCTACACACACATGTACAGTTAATATAATATAATAGAAATCACATGCTAAGGGTCATTTCATTACAGGAGAAGGTAACACTTTACAATAAGGTTGCAAATATTAACATTATTTAATGCATTTGGTGTCTTGAACTAACAAGGAATTAATTTTATACAGCATTTGTTCTTCTTGGTTAATGTTAATTTCTAAATATACTATTGTTCAGTGTTATTTCATAATAGTTGATAATGCATTAACTAATGTCAGCATATACATTTTATTGTTAGAAATGTATTAGTATATTTATAGTTAACATTAGCCAAGTTAAAATGAACCAAGATTAATAGTTTGTCACCCCCCCCCCCCCAATTAAAATGTCATAATAATAATTTAAATCCTCATTCCTCGCCTGCCTCCTCACACTACAGTCTTGACCAACACTAAATAGGTATCGTTTGAAAGCTTAGAAGCTCTACTTTATAATGCATGTAGACATTATGACCAAACCTGAACAAGTGCTTTAAAATTTGCAGACAAATCAGAAGTGTTCCATTTTGATAATTTATATATATATATATATATATATATATATATAAAATGGACTATACATATTATTGCAATCAGTAAAAACATCAAACTCATCAAATAACCATGTGTCATATGTTGTTGGAAAGCTCTCAAAGAGGAAAATACAACCAGCCTATTTGCTTTACTCACAGACAAAAATATAGCGAGTAATAGCTAAGTATATGTCTTTGACAATTATGTTGGTGTTGCTTATATGCTGCATTCCCATTTATTTATTTATTCACGAAAAATTTACAGAACATAAAATATCACATAACATTATTTAGAGGAGGTGATTATCTTTCAAACAAGCCCACACACAAGGTAATCAGATGCATAGATCATTAGATAATCCACACGAAGCACAATGTTACATATGGCCACCAGGAGATGGCGCCAAATACATGACACAGACTCAATGATGACTCAAATGACACAGAATGAAACTCATTCTGTGAAATCTCATTACTTAAATCATGTCTGCATGCTATACAAACCTTTAGTCATTGTTGTGTTTGCATGTGTAATTAGTTCTTATGTACAATTATTATGTTGTATTTGTTTGGAGAGGCTTTTGGACACATGGAGACGATTTTGGACACTGATAAATTATTTTTGTAATGCTATAACTTTTAATTGCTTTGTCGTCTCAACACAAACTTTTTTCTTAGATACAGTTGACATGATCTTTAAAAACACCTTCAGAGCTTAAAGAGTTGATTACAAAACCGAACCTGAAGTTTTACTTAAACTGACGTATGACTTTCTTTTGTTGAACATAAAAGGAGATGTTAGGCAGATATGATATGTTAGGCATGTTAGTCTCAGCCACGATTCATTTTCGTTGCATTTTTTTTCCATGCAATGAAAGTGAACGGGGACTGAGACTGAACATTTTACAGAACATCTCCTTTTGTGTTCCACTTTTGAAAGAAAGTCCTACTGGTTTGGAACAACATGAGGGTGAGTAAATGATGACCAATGTTTTTTGTTTTTGTTTTGGGTGAGCTGTCCCTTTAATTATTGCATTAACTAATTAACTCACTCAACCTTTTTGTAAAGTGTTCTGGAAAGAGACATTTAGACATGTAATTGTGACATTGAGACACTGTGAAAGACTGAAAGACCTCTAATGTGAGGGTGCTGTTTTTGGAGGTGTTGGCGGGGTCGGGCGGTCCTCCTGTTTGGGGAGGGAACCGTTCTGTCTTCCGCTGATGAAATCCTTCAGTGTCGTCATTCATCAAACCCCAGAACACATATTAATTATCATCCACCTTCAGCTGTACAGTAGAGGACACAGCAGCTCCACACAAACACACACACACACACACACACACACACACACACACACACACACACACACACACACACACACACACACACACACACTTATAGTGGCCCAATTAGTATTTAGTATTTGGACTCTTAAGCCACACAAAAATGTATGAATGTCAATACATTAAATAAACGATATTTTTTTAACTTTCTGATGACAATGTGAGTGGTATTTGCCTGTTCAAAACTCATTGCCAGGATGCTAGGGTATTCTGGGTGGTTGCTTTCTGACCCAAGTGATAAGCCCACAAGTCTCTATGATGTTCTGTGTAGGGCTGCACCAGCTGTTCGTTAGGTTTTATTTAAATTGGGACATTAAGTTCACACTAGCATCTTAGAAACTAGTAACTATTTAGAGTTCTTAATTTGGTTGCACCATTTATTCTTAATGAATATTCTGTGTTGAATACAAGTTAAACTCAATCGACAGCATTTGTGGCATAATGCTGATTACCACAAAAATTAATTTGGAATTTTCCCTCCTTTTCTTAAAAAATAAATAAATCACAAATCTGGTTTACAGTGAGGCACTTACAATGGAAGTGAATGGGGCTGATTCGTAAACATTAAAATACTCACTGTTTTGAAAGTATAGACACAATATGTGTGTTAACATGATTTTAGTGTGATAAAATCACTTACTAACCTTTTCTGTGTAAAGTTATAGCCAATTTACAACTTTGTTGCCATGACGATGTAATGCCTAAAACCCTAAAGCGACTGTAAAAATGACGATTTAAACAACTTTATAGCTAAAAAATACATGATTTTAACAGAAGAATTAACATCAGTGCTTTAATAAAATTATAAGCTTCACATTTCTGCCTTTAAACCCTCAAAAAATTGGCCCCATCCACTTTCATTGTAAGTGCCTCACTGTAACCTCGATTTATTTATATTTGTTTAAATAAGAAATTTATTTTTGTGGTTATCAACATTATGCCATAATTGCTGTCGATTGAGCTTAACTTGTATCGAACCCTAAATATTCCTTTAAGGCAAGACGTAGCTTATAGGTCATAAGCTTATTATGCGTAGCCGCATAATATGACGTTTACCTTTATTGATCCAATAAACAGCCTTCAAATTTTGTAAACATATGTGCTGAAAAGCCATTAATTTCAGTGTTATCTTGTTATGATATACAGTATTTTGCCTCACATGTAAATGTAAACAGTAATAAATTACATTTCAATTAATACATAATAATCATGAAATACTAAATAATATATTTGAATATGTATTTTATGCATATGCAGGAGCTGTCGGCCTATTTAAAATTAATCAGTGGCACTAAAAAATAAAGGGCTCTATTTTCACAAGAGCACTAATTCTAAGTGCAATTTCCGTGCCAGCGCAAGTGGGCGTGGGTGGGAGTGTATGCGCTAATGTGGGTGTATGCACGCAAACTGTGGGTGTATTGTATGTAAATGAAGAGGCGCAAAGCACAATTTGCTATTTTCCTGAGATATAGGTCATTGCGCTAAGACGTTTCAATACCACGTCTTATCTCAACACAAAGTCCAAACTCAGTTCCTGCATTTGCAGTTTGGAGATTTCACCAGCAGGTGATCATAAAGTTCATGTCCAAACTCTGAAAATACAGAACATCAAATTATGTCCTTCAATCGCTGATTTCTCTTAAACTTTCTAGAGGTCATGATTTATTTTTTCAGTCATAATTATATTTCTTATTGTTATGTTTATATGTATTATTATTCTTGTATATTTACAATTGTATTTATGATTTAATTGTAATTAGTAATTTTCCACCTGTTGTCGCAGAGTGATTTTTAAGTCAGGTGGAAGAAGTTGGACAGAGTAAAATGTTTGGATTTGATATGATTTTTTTTGACAACTTCATTATTTTTATTATATTTTAGTTTCATTTGAAGTGTAATTTGAATTTAGAAATATTTTTGGTTTAATTTTTTCATGTTTCAATAAATGAATTTAATTTGTCAAAATCGAGCGGTAGAAGTGAAGTGCGTTCAGATAAAATCACTGTTAACACTAGCCATGATTTGTGTCAGTAGATGAAAATGATTAATAATAATTACTTTATCGCAGCACACATCCAAATCCTGACGAGAATCACATTTTCCATGCGTATAAAAGAAGCGTGTCGCTGTCATAGAAATATGCCGGACATTCATCAAGGACGCAGTTAATGCACAAAAGAACGTAATTTTCAATTCTTGTAATTCATTGCATACAGTCCATTTACACTACCAACTATCCTGTCTTTGTTTATATCGCTTGTGTTTGAGGGAATGGACTATATATTAGGACAAAGACGCTGGAATAACCGGAGAAGAACCGTTACAGACCGTTCAGCATTTTTGCGCGTTATGCGGGCGATTTTGTCAAACCCACTTGCGCCTAGACTTAGCATATGCTTGCACGAAAATACCAAAACTTCATGGCCATGCCCACTGACTTTGAGCTTATTACTTAAGGCATTGTGCTGCACTTAACGCTAGAGCTCTTAAAATAGGGCCCAAAGTCTTGCCCAGTTTGAACATCCAGTCAATGTATGGGATTTTTCAGAGTTATGATTGTCCACTGTGCAAAAAGCATAATTCCGATCAGTTAGAGAAGATGTAGTACACTATTCCAGAACAGTCTGAAGGTCTGTGCCGAGTTTGGTAGATGTAGCTTGAAAGCTGCAGAACGAGTTACAGTCAGAATTCTTGTTATTGTTTTAAGCATTTTGGAGCTTTAAGTGTAGAACAGTATGTTGGCTTGACAAAATAATCCAAAGTACAAGAAAGATGGCATGGTAGCAGTAAAAAATGTACTAACTTTTCTCCCACATATTTTTATTTTATTTTTTTTCCCCTGCATTTTGGCTTATTTTGTGTAAAATGAATGATAGTAAACTCTGTCTGTGTCTATTATCTTGAATTTTTAAAACAGGACTTGTTTACAGCAGAGGAGCTGATAAATTGAAATGTGTTAAACTGATTTCTCATTAGACATCTCTCTAAAATTAAAAAGTTCCTTAATTGTCTTTGGAGAGTCCATTTAGTGCAGACATCTCAATGAGAGTAAAGGTTGACTGCCACATGTCTCTACAGAGACTGAATAAAAGCTCTCAGGAGAATCGAGTTCTGTTTACGTCTGCAGATGAACAGTTCATTCAAGTGCTTAATTTTGAACCCACAGCGCAGAAGTTCCCAGAAAATCTATTAACTGCTTCTGTTAGCAGTTTTCTTTTCCAGGAAATGGTTCTTAGAACATGTACGTTTTAACAGCTTTGAAAAGAACAGCTCTTTTCTGAATATTGTGCGAGTGTTTTGCGTGTTTGAAGGATTTGATGCTTTTTTTTTTATTTGTTTTTAAGTTTGATGTTACTTCATCTCAAAGTTCTAATTTGTAACTCTTAGGATCTGTGTGTAACTACAGTGGGCTGTTGTGGGATATGACGGGCTGCTCGGGGCGTGTGTGCTGGCAAGTGTTGGTTGTCCACCTGCTGGGTGTGTTTGATCTGTAGTGGGTGGAGCGGTGAGCTGGTACAGCTGGCAGGGGCGTTAAATCCATGTGTCCTACACTGACATGACTGATGTGTTGGCAGAGGGTGAGATCTGACGGGCAGGTCAGCTCTTCATTGACCAGCCAGAAAACTCTTGCTCTAATACATAAAGCTTGCACAGTCCAGAAGCAATTTCTTTCCGTCTCCTCTGTCCTAACACTCTCTTTATAAAACTGAACGTTCCAACTCTAAAATCTGATTGGATGAGCCACTTTGCTGTTGTAAAATAAAGCAATAAGCTGTGCGTTACAGTAATTTTTACCATGGTCAAGGGGTGTAAAATCACTGTAAAACTTGACCTCATGTAACTTACTGCTTTTATAATGCAATTCACAATACACTTTAAATATATTGATTCTAAAGTGGCAAGAAAAAGTATGTGAGCCCTTTGGAATTACCTACAGTTGTATATAAATTTGTCTTAAATATGATTTGATCTTCATCTAAGTAACAATAATGAACAAACATTATCTGTTTTAACTAAATACACACACATTATTGTATTGTTCTTGTACATACTGAATACATCATTCAAACATTCACAGTGTAGGTTGGAAAAAGTATGTGAACCCCTAGGCCAACGAAGTCAACAAAAGCTAATTACAGTCAGGAGTTGGCAAACCTGGCATCCAATTAATGAAACAAGGTTGGAGGTGTGGGTTAGAGCTACTTTGACTTATAAAAAGCACTCAAACATTTTGAGTTTGCTATTTACAAGAAGCATCTGCTGGCGTGGACCATGCCTCGCAAAAAAAGAGATCTCAGAAGACATACGATCAAGAATAGTTGCTTTGCATGAAGCTGGAAAGTGTTACAAAGTTTTCTCGAGGAGCTTAGATATTCATCTGTCCCACACAAATTGTCTATAAATGGAGATGATTTAGTACTATAGGTACTCTCCCTAGAAGTGGCCGTCCAGCAAAGATGACTCAAAGGGTACACCGCAGAATGCTTAATGAGGTAAAAAAGAACCCAACAGTGACAGCTTAGCAGTTTACATAGATTATATTTCAAATCAGCAGTAAAATCTGACAACACCGGTATCATAAATTGTGCTTCTTTACCTCAGATTAGGCCAAAAAGTGACATTGTCTTGGCTTGTATAGCTAATGCACATGCACGTTGTCAAGTTGATTGACAGGCGATGTCTGAATCTAAAAGGTGATTGGCTCTTTTTCCAGTAAGGCGGGACTTCCTACATCCGTTGACCGTTGGCTACCATTGGGTGTTCCAATTTCTCCCATTCATTTTAATAGATGTGGCCCATCTTGGCTAAATAATCTCTGTAGAAAAGTTAGAAGTTTCACACTAGAACTCATTGGTTTTCATGGACTCAAACAAGGGGAGTCAAAAATCTATTATAAAAGCCTACCTACTGACATGCATGTGCCATTATAATGGATGCTACGCCCCTCAATGCCCTAGTACTTATAAAATGAAAACAAGTATGACTGATTAAAAATAGATCATGACAGAAACTTTACAGGGAGTGACGAATAAAGACTTTTTTCTAGCACAACCTCTGAACATGATGCCACACAAACATCCCTAATAAATTAATCTCAGCACGAAACACCACTAAAACATGCACATCCATGTCAAAAAGCTCTAGTGACTGTAATAATTAAACCACAAATAGGCAAATCGTCAAAGGGTGTGCATATTATTTTACTTACTTGAATGAACAGCATACAAAACTAATCAAAATGACAGACTCCCAATGTTTAGCAGTCATTGTAATCTAATAAAAACCTATACATCAACAGCATAACACCTCAACGCAATGGCATACAATTAATTGAAATGATAAGCGGTGGGCTGTAACTAATCCAACCAACAGCACATTAGAATAAAATTTGCTTTTGCCAATGAAATTCACTACGGAGGCAAAAAAGCGGTAACTTCCGCTGCTCATATCAACAGCTTGACATACATATGATCAAAGCTTTTGATTGTCTAACGCCGGGTTCACACTGTGAAGCCCCGTTCACACTGTCAGCAGTTTTGTCGCTGCAAGCAACAGGAGACCATTAACCATTGGCGACAGGATGTGGGCATGTCAAGCGATGAGAAAAAGTTGAGAAAAGTTCACCTCGTTGCAAATGCAGAGCAATATCGCGCAGTGACAGCCAATGAGAAAAGACAGTGAAGTTCACGTCACAAGATAATGGAGGCGAGTTCAGGAAAGACGGAGTTGTTGTTGTTGTCATGGATTTCACTGTTCTATATCATGTTCCTGTAACAACTTACATGGATACAATAAAACAGTGATGCATGGCAAACTGTGTCAGAAATTGTCAGCATTCTGAGTGAGTTGGATTGATGCATTGAAAGATCGATCTTTGTGTTGATATAATGCATTGAGTATTGTTGCAGTTTATAGCACTTTCCCGTCCAGAATGCTAATTTTTAGCGGCAAGTAAATTTATTTCTTATCAAATTGGATAATGTACCAGAAATTGTAGACATTGTTAGTGAGTTTAATGCATACATTAATAGATTGTTCATCTTGTTCGTGATAGGATGTATTGAGCACAGCTGTAGTTTATATAAAAGCATTCTCCCCTACATAATGTTCATTATTAGAGGCAAAACAAATGATTCCTTGTAAAATAAGAATTATATATTTGTTTTACTGGCAATCTAGCACATCTGTGATCAGATTTTCTGAAGCTATGGCCAGTTGTGCAGCTGTAACCGGTCCTGGTCTCCCCACTCCGAACGGGACTCAAACCGATATCTCCAGCGTGGGAAGCGGGTGCACTAACAAGGAGGCTAAAGGCTACAGCCCTTAGCATCAGTCGCTAGTGCACCTCTTGAGGTCAGGAGAGTGAGATTTAGACACTGCACAGCTATCTACCAGCTGACTCCCGTTACACTCACCCCCCTAAACCTCACTCCCATCCAGGTCACGGCACCATTGTAACTGGTTATGGTCGCCCCACTCCAAACGGGACTCGAACCGGTATCTCCGGCATGGGAGGCGGGTGCACTAACAAGGTGGCTAAAGGCTACAGCCCTTAACATCAGTCGCTAGTGCACCTCTTGAGGTCAGGAGAGTGAGGTTTACACACTGCACAGCTATCTATCAGCTGGCTCCCATTACACAGCCAACCAATAACGTTAGAGCGACAGCAGTAGGAACGCCCACTAGCGACAATACAGAGATTAGCGACATTTAGTGACAAAATTGCTGACAGTGTGAACGGGGCTTGAGCGTGGCGTGAGCGGCGCATTTTAGTTTCTGCACCCATATTAACAGATGACACCGTTTACACTGCAAGGGTGAGTCGCAAATTGGTGCATCCCAGATGCGGCAGTGAGCGGATCGTTTCGGCGTTGAGCCTATTTTTGCTGCGTGGCTCACGCTGGACTCTAAATCAAAAATAATCAGGAGATTATAGAAAATAACCAAAAGCAAATTTAAATTATTTAAGCCGAACCTACATTACGCTACGATCTTCATACAAACAAACACAAATTAACTAAAAAGAATGAATAAATAAACAGCATTGCTTTTGCCTGTTTATGTTTAGGGATGTATGGGCTTTACTACATTAACCGATCGCTACCAAGTTTGCTGATAAACATAAACAAATGCACATGACAGCCTCATTCGGATTTGCATGGCCACATCAAGGGAACAAGACCCGACTGATTGTGGAGGTTGAGAATTACAAAGTGCTGTTCAACCCTCAGCATTTATTATACAAGGATTTATTAACAAAGGAAAAGGTGTGGGATACAGTAGCTTCAGCAGATTTGTGCAGATGGTATGTTAATGTTTTAATTTACAGTATGCCTTCATGTAGTACAATAGTCTACATAATGCATTTTTTTTTCAGGTGTTTTAACCCCTAACAAAAAATATGCTGTTATTTGAATGTTGTTATTTATTTAATAATTATGGGATGTCGGGCTGGAAACTGGATGGAATCTGGAATCTCTGACTAAATGCAGATGATTAATGACCCAATACTGTGTGGGCTGGGGTCTATCTGTATATTATTTATCATTTTGGTTTAAATGTTGTCCTCCTACTCATGTACAAACGATTTAACGAAGACCAAATTTGTTACAGTATTCAATTACCCCCTCTCAAAAAAATTACATTATGGCCTTATTAAAGAAAATGTTTGGTGTAGGAACCCAGAGATAACTTCATTTTCTGCGCAGAGCCGCAGCTGCGTCTCACAGAAGAGCCCATGTGAAACCCCAACCTGAACATGCTGCTCACGCCTCGCTCACGGAGGATGTGTGAAACCGGAGTAAGGGGCAAAGGCATGCGCATGACGTTCTCCAGCTAGCCCCACGCATAGCAAATGAGAAAAATGAAATGGATTTTACACAACAGACCTTAATAATAATATAACTTGGCAGGCCTGGGTATCTCAGCGAGTATTGACTCTGACTACCACACCTGGAGTCGCGAGTTCGAATCCAGGGTGTGCTGAGTGACTCCAGCCAGGTCTCCTAAGCAACCAAATTGGCCCGGTTGCTAGGGTGGGTAGAGTCACATGGGGTAACCTCCTCGTGGTCGCTATAATGTGGTTCTCGCTCTCGGTGGGGCGCGTGGTGAGTTGTGCGTGGATGCCGCAGAGAATAGCGTGAAGCCTCCACACGCGCTAGATCTCCGTGGTAACGCGCTCAACAAGCCACATGATAAGATGCGCGGATTGACCGTCTCAGACGCGGAGGCAACTGAGATTCGTCCTCCACCACCCGGATTGAGGTGAGTCACTACACCACCACGAGGACTTAGAGCGCATTGGGAATTGGGCATTCCAAATTGGGGAGAAAAAATAAAATAAATAATAATAATAATAATAATAATAAAAATATAGAACTACTCAAAAGGATATATATATATATATATATATATATATATATATATATATATATATATATATATACTTTTTTTTTTTGTATAATGGACATAAAACAAGTTTAAGTTGCGGAAAATATATTGTTTCTTAAAAAAAATAAAAAGTATGACGATGCCATGCAATTTGCACAACAGCGACACCTCTGGCGGGGCTTAGCCTCACTTGCCCCTAATGTAGAGATGCTGCTGCTGAATAATCTTTTCCTGTCCCATGGCAAACAAAAATAAAATTAAATGCTGAAAAATAAAAATGATTAAACGATTACAGAGTTTTTATTCATTTTAACATTTTAAAGTTTAGTCTTGGTTAAAGTGATATAATACTTTAAAACGTAGTATAGGGCAGCAGAAATCACACAGAACTGAATGAAATGTCATATTAATGTGATATAATTTAACTAATGTCATTGATTGTAAATTAAATGTAATTAACTGATTAATTCTATGAATTCAATATTAATTCATTCAAACAGTGCATGTAAACATTTGTACATTTCTATAGGTGTTAATACGTAAAATGATGACGTTTAGATGCTGTCAATACGTCAATATTGTACGTTTCGATGTCTATGCAAAGGCAAGAGGATGCTAGAACCAAACTTTACATAAGAATACATAAAATTCTCATGAGATCATGTTAAAAGGACACCTACTGTACATTTGCTCCAAGGTAAATTAAAGCTAGAAACTTAACATTAATTCATATACTGTATGAGAGAGAAATATACTGTACTGAAAGAGTTCACATCACACAACGACACACAATAGAGTGATACTCAAATATGCATCAAAATGCATAGCACTCAGATATTGAGTAAAATAGTACATTTGAATTAGATAACTATTCATTAATTAATTAATTTATTTTTTTTTTTTTTGCTTTGGAAGTGCACATATTATGCCTTAAAATGCTGTCTAGCTGGGCAGTTCACTAGGTTTTGGAACTACACACACACACACACACACACACACACACTCACACACACACACACACATGTTGGTGCAGCTATCATTGTGAGGACTCTCCATAGACATAATGATTTTTATACTGTACAAACTATAGATTCTATCCCCTAACCCTAACCCTACCCCTAAACCTAACCCTCACAAAAAACTGCATTTTTACATTTTCAATAAAACATCGTTTAGTATGTTTTTAAAGTGATTTGAATTATGGGGACACTAGAAATGTCCTCATAAACCACATTTATAGCATAATACCCTTGTAATTACCAGTTTATAACCTAAAAAAAAGTCCTCATAAACCACTTAAACCTGCCCCCCCCCCCCCCCCCTTCCCCACACACACACATACACACACACACACATAGACACACACACACTCACACACTCTCAAGTGGCATTTAAATGGACAATAACAGGGCAATTGCATAGGGCTTCTGGGAGACACACTATTGAACATTCCCAGCTGGTGTGATGGTTGTGTGACATGTGTGTACAAGTGTGTACTTTTGTGTGTGTGTGTGTGTGTGTGTGTGAGAGAGAGAGATTTTGGGAAGGACAGTTTTCCATAAGTAGAGAGAATGAGGAGGGCGAGGGAATATGGTTTAATTTAGTCTGACATTACACTACGGTACCGTTGAGTATTACACACACATTAACACATGCATCCCACTGAATTCACACCTGTGAGGGGTGATACTGTTCAAGTTTGAGGCTTAAGGGTACAGTGTTAGTTTTACATTCAATAGGAACGACAGAATTTACCAAATGGCACGTTACCGGTTTGCCATTGGGATTAGCTTATATATCGATTATCATATATTAAGTTACCTAAAGACCTTGCTTGGCATGCTAGTTTTCCGCCCACAACTTGTGAGTATAAGAGTGCCAAGACAGCAACAGGGATATTTCAATAGATTACATTTTTAAAGCTACACTATGTAACTTTTTTGGTTAATAAATAACAAAATGTTATTAATGAGAGAGTGCAACCAACATCCATATTCCAAACCATGTATTTACTTTACCCAAATACACTTTGATAAACCTATAATAATGATTTATATTTTAGAGCTGTCGGGATGGATTTTGCGGGAAATTGCATACATATGTCATTCACCCGTGCGTGTTCACATCATATCCGCACACAGAGAAAAAGTTTATTGTAGCGATGGAGAAATGTGTAACATTCTGATAGACGATTACGGAAACCAGCTTTTTTTTGCATTGGAAGAACGTGCACTGATGAATCATTTACAGTAAGGCCAGCAGTGTGTATTAACAAAGTAAATAGGGTCTATTTTGATTTCATGCTGACTTTAAAGAATTTTGAATGTACTTGCCAACAGTGAGTGTTTGGTTGAAATAATGGTTTCAGATAATAATAATAAAAAAATAAGTTATTTTAGAGCAAATGCATATATGAGTGTTTCTTCAACTTCTGGCACTGTTAGCACTGTGGACTTCTAGAAAGTAAAGTCTTGTTAAAACATCTTTACACTATATTTCTCACTATTTTTTATTTATTTTGTCTACTTTATATATGTCTACTAACAATGTCCAATAGTGTATGTTCATGCATCACAGGAGATTTCTGTCATATTTGTCATGAAAATTCCCACCACAGTGTCATTTCCAGCACATCTCAAATTCTGTATTGTGTTTAATAGAATTCAGTGCTGGAAATGACGCTGATGGAAATGATATTTTTAATGTTTTTCAAATAAAATAAATAGCTTAGGCTAATTCAATAGCTAACATGTTATGTATCCTAAATACACACAATTAAATGACGTTTTCTGACTTTGTGCATAATTTAGCAAAATTACAGCTTTATTGATAGAAATCTTCTTCTCACATTGATATTTCCTTAAAAAAAAATTAAAAAATAAAATACAATTATTAGGGGCAAAATTGTTTGGTACGGAGCCCCTTAGAGGACAGGGCGGGACATTTATTTCTGAAATAGTGTTGTGTGCCCTTGCAATAAGTTTTGCGTTGGTTTTACTAAAATAACAAAATTTTAACCTTGATATTTGTAATACAATCATAGTATTAATACAGGAAAACAAAAACTATGGTTATAAAAATAATAATTTTGCGGATATTTTGATTTTACTACAAATACCATGGTAAACTAACCACTATATTAACCATGGTTAATCGATAGTAAAACCATGGGTACTGTATGGATACAGTTTACTGTATTAAAAGCATGGTTTCAGCAAAAGAAACATGGTTAATTAACTTACTTTTCATAGTTATTACAATATTACTATAGTAAAACCATGTTTTCCTGCAAAAAACAAAAAGACCATTAGCCTCATGTCACTACAATATTACTATAGGAAACCATGTTTTCTGCCATAAACTATGGTTAGTACAGTCTACAGTATTGGTAGCACTTTATTATCAGGTTAAATATGTTAGCATTAGTAAATGCTTTAGGTATCATTAACTAACATTGAACAGAATATTTTTACAGCGTTTATTCTTTTGCTAATGTTAGTTAATAAAAATACAGTTGTCCATTGTTAGTTCATAGTGCATTAACTAATGTTAACATATACAACTTTTGCTTTAAAATATGTGTTATGTTGAAATTAACATTAGCTATTATTAATAAACATTATTAATAAATGCTGTAAAAGTATTTTTCATTGTTAATTCATGTTAACAAATGGAATTGTTTTCCTGCATTAGTGCTATGGTTTCACTACAAACATCAAGGTTAAAATATGGCTACTGTAGTAAAACCATGGTACATTTTATTGCGAGGGAACGCAAAACTATTTCAGACGAAAAATTCCCGCCCTGTCCTCTAAGCGGCTCCGTCATTTGATGTGGTGGAAATGACCTCACAACTGTGAGACAGTTGTATTTTTTGAAAAATGTATAGAAATAATTTTCACGCAATAAATATTGAAATGGTTTGTTTATTTCTGTCTTTTTTTTTTTTATTAAAATTTTTTTTATTGTAAAAACAATTATATTGTGATATTCTTACAATTTTTGGGGCAATGGGGGCCTGGGTAGCTCAGCGAGTAAAGATGATGACTATCACCCCTGGAGTCGTGAGTTCGAATCCAGGGCGTGCTGAGTGACTCCAGCCAGGTCTCCTAAGCAACCAAATTGGCCCGGTTGCTAGGGAGGGTAGAGTCACATGGGGTAATCTCCTCGTGGTCACTATAATGTGGTTCTCGCTCTCGGTGGGACGCGTGGTGAGTTGTGCGTGGATGCCGCAGAGAATAGCGTGAAGCCTCCACACGTGCTACGTCTCCGTGGTAACGCACTCAACAAGCCACGTGATAAGATGCGTGGATTGACGGTCTCAGACGCGGAGGCAACTGAGATTCGTCCTCCACCACCCGGATTGAGGCGAGTCACTACGCCACCACGAGGACTTAGAGCGCATTGGGAATTAGCCGTTCCAAATTGGGGAGAAAAGGGGAGAAAATCAACAAACTAACAAATCTGGGGGGCAATAACGATAACACAATATACATATTTTTATGGAAAGTGATTCAAGTAAATAATGAAAAGTATAATGAAAGCGCTGTCATCCAAGATCGTGAGAAAAAGGCAAAAAATAATGCAAAAGTACCTAAAAATGGCATATTAATGATAGAAACGACACCAAAAAATTGGTAACGCTTTACAATAAGGTTCCATTTGTTAACATTAGTTAACAATATAAGTTAACATGAACTAACAATGAAGTATAAATACTTATAAAGCATTTATTAATCCTAGTTAATGTTAATTACAACATATAGTAATTAATGCACTCTGAACTAACATGAACTAACAATGAACAATAGTATTTTTATTAACTAAAATGAACAAAGATTAATAAATTATGTAAAAAATATATTTTTAATTGTTCATTCATGATACCCAATGCATTAACTAATGTTAACGAATGAATCCTTATTGTGAAGTTTTACCCAAAACTTCTAATGGTTTGCCAGTATATTGATTTAACTGTTATATTGCCCACCTCTAATTTGTATTTTTGTCATGTATTTTTCATAGTTTAATATTGAAAGTTTGGGGACCCTCATATAACAAAAAGAAAAAAAAGTTGAAAACTGTTAGTTTTAATGAAAATCAACCATCGAAGTTAAAGAAACTTCCATATATTTTTGGCTATATCACCTAACCCAGCTCGCCACCTATTTCCTCGAAAGGAAGCTTGAGTAATTATTTGTCTTGAAGCACTCTGGAATGTTCTGTCAGGTGGGATTCGGTGCCGCTATCACACAGGTCACAGCAAAGGTGACTGTTGCCTCTTTGTAGCTTTTTGAGTGATTACTAAAGCGTTCCAGAGAACACAGCACAGATAACAAATGGCAGCCCATCAACAATGAGCCACCAAGGACCGGCGCTCCTCCTCGCGGCCTAAACTCAACGGCCTTTATTACTTCAGCACACAAGGTCAGATGCTCAGACACACACGTGAATCCCATGGCTTTGATATATGGCTGTCCTGATTCCAAATGATCATAAAAAGCCTTTTGAATAGCTCACGGTGTATTTTGCATTAGCTCTGCATATGTTGAAAAGGATTTCCGACACTCAAGGTGAGGTGTGGCTGGTCAGGAATGCGTTTGAAAGCAACCGGTGAGAGCGTACGGGTGTGCGTTTTGGTGTGAACTCAAGTACGAGTGCGAACAGTGGAAATGCTTTCAAGCTTTTGACTGTTTTTAATGGGCTGAGCTTCTCGAGGGGGAAAGTATTCATTCCATCCAATCAATTACTGATGGATTAAATAAAGTCCCATCTGAATTGTTTTTTCTTGTTGAATATCATGTTTTACTCTGAAATCACATTATGTAAAATGTAAAATGGTTTGCTGATGCCATTTCATGTTGATTTTAAAGATTGTAAACTTGTAGGTTCAAATCCTGCATTAGTTGATCACTTTTGTGCCCTTTATTTTTAGATACTTCACTTCAGGTTAGGTTTGATTATTCATGTAATAATTTCACTGTGTGTCACTTTGGATAACCGTGTAAGCTAAATGACAAGTTAGTAACATCTTTACAATGGCAAAATAATTCCATAATAAATTACCCTTTGGCTTGACATTTTCATTCATCCTTCAAAAGAACCGCAGGATAGACAACCTCACGTCCAATGGCATCAATCTAATATGAATCATTCTAAAGATGACGTCGTGTTGTGGCTTCACTTGTGTTGCTTGTATATTTCTAGACATCAGGGGCAATCGTGCAATCTGTCTAGTGCTACGAGTATGATGACAGATGATGTTTCAAACATGCTGATTCATGTCATCTAATCATACACCGCAAAACTCAGTAGTTTTGACTTGTTTTCCTGTAAAAATAGGCTACATAAAGAAACCTTACAAGATACATTTACTTGAGAAGCAGCATGACATACTGTATTATAAGATATGGGGCCCTATATTAAAAGCACTAGTGCTAAGTGCAGCGCTATATGTTAAGTCAAAAGGTATGGCCATAAAGTTTTGGTATTTTCATGCAAGCATACATGGAGACGATTTAGTACTATAGGTACTCTCCCTAGAAGTGGCCGTCCAGACAAGATGACTCAAAGGGCACACTGCAGAATGCTCAATGAGGTAACAGAGAACTCTAGAGTGACAGATAAAGACTTGCAGGAATCACTGGAACTGCTTAACATCTCTGTTCATGAGTCTACTATACGGAAAACATTAAACAGGTATTGTGTCCATGGCAAGACATCATGAAGGAAGCCACTACTTTCCAACAAAAACACTGCTGTGTGCCGGAAGTTTGCCAAAGACCACATTGACACTCAACGACGCTACTGGGAATATACGTTGCTTTACGAACAGCTTATGACCTACAAGCTAAGTCTTGCGTGAAGAACAGGTGGTGCAACCAAACTAAGCACTGACTTTGTTACAAACTAACTAGTAACTAGTAGTTACTAAGCCCTTAGTTTAAAGCCAGGTTAGTGACAAAATCTTTTAAAGATTTTCAGACACTTTTGAGACTGTAGAAAATAAACTAGATATCCATGAACAGAATTGTATATTCCACTTTGTTTTTTGAGTTGTATCTAAAATAGTATGTACTTATATCAACTGGACAGACAGAAAAGGTCTGATTACACATGTCTGCACACATTTCTGCTGATTTCCTGGCCGTTTTTATACAGCCAGTTGAGAAATGACACTGCTGTGAAATTATTAAGTTTGCCAGTTTATTTTTGTAGCATCAAAAATTTCAGATAGACACACCCCTAAATATAAAACTGTAATTGGTCACTTTTCAAGTCGGTCAGACGGTCTCTTCCTGTCTAATGGGCTTTTCCACTGCACGACTCGACTCAACTCACTTTTTGGGGGTTTTCCACTGCGGATAGTACCTAGTACCTGGTACTTTTTTTAGTACCACCTGGGTCGAGGTTCCAAGCGAGTCAAGCCGATACTAATTGGTCAGAGAGAATCGTCACTACCAGCGTCACTGGATTTGCGACATGGGACATCAACCCGCTAGTTTAAAGTTAGCAACAGCGATAGCAGTATCATTTGTTCACGCGACTTTCGAATTGTTAAAAGAAATGGCTGTGCGCAAAACCACGGCATGGTCAATAAACAATGTGCAGACGTTCCTCTTGTTAGTAGCCGAGGAGTATGTTAGTAGCTCTACGGCAGTAGAGGCGGCGCAACTATGGCGATCAGCCTATAATCCCACCCACGTTGAGGCTGCACTAAACCGCAGTGGAAAAGTAAGCTCAGAAAAGTAAAGCGAGCAGAGTCGAGTCGAGTCGAACCATTACGTGCAGTGGAAAAGTGCCATAAGTGGGCGAATAAGCTGCGAACTGGAACAGAATCCAAATATACTTACAATTTTAGTCAAACAAAATACAAAACGTTGACAGAAATGCACTTACAACAGAAGTCAAAAGGGCAACTTTTGTAAGTGCACAACTATAAACATAATTTTTGTTTGATTTCCAAATGTAATAAACAGCAGCATTTGTTTCACCCAGAAAATATTACTTCTTCCAAAAATATAAATCCTGTCATTTACTTACCATCATGTAATTTCAAACCCATATGACTTACTTTCTTCCATTACAGTCTTGACGAATGTTGCTGCTGCTCTTATTTGCATATTAGGAAAGAGTCAGTCCATAACATTCTGCCAAACATCTCATTTTGTGTTCCAGGGAAGAAAGTCATATGGGTTTTGGAACAACATGAGGTTGATTAAATGTCCCTTTAAGACAGTTTTCCCATATTTAACTATATTTTCTTTTATAGAACATATTGTGAGACTTTAACAGAAGAACAAACACACACTTATCAGCACACACACATTCGCAGATGCATATGTTCACATAAAAGAGTAATTAATCAAATGCTTCCACATAAACACACTTATTCCAGGCGCAAATTATCGGAGTGTTTGCGTGTCCGTGTGCTGTGAACAAACTCCAGAAACAGGATATATAGAGTTTAATCAACACCTTTTCTGCTTCATCGCTCTGGTCTGCTGCATGTTTTCCTTGTTGATCTTTTATTGTTTCTTTATAGGAGCTCCTGTAAAATGGATAAAATGAGAAAAATGTCACATTATATTCAGTAATATCCACAACTGAAGCTCTGTCTAAAACATGGAAGAAATTGCAGTGTGCATTTAGATGAGGCAATAAAAGGGCATTGGACTGTGGCCTTAATGTATATTTGTTTATCTCTAATCTCTCTGGCTCTTACGGACAGTTTAGGAACAGTACCTGTGGTTTGTGTGAATATAGAAAGTTTAAATTGAGGATAGTTCACAATAGACGATGTAAATGGCAAAACAGTGTGTTTTTAAAACCTGATCTGCCTTCAGCATTTGACGTTGAAATTTTACAATATCTTCCAGTGCTGAATATACAAAGTAAAGTAGTATAAGTTTGGATACATTATTTAATCAGACTGCCAATATGTTTTTACACATAATTGGTTTAAAATTGTATTTTTATAGTTTTATCTCTGAGATGTGATCTGGGTGACACTCGCTGAATTAAATATGCAATGTAATGAGGTAATGTTGCAACAATGTAGCATGCTGCAAACTGTTAGATGAAAAACAAAACCACATCATTTTGTGGTGCTTCTATGACACTTTCAGCTCCCTTGTCGACTCGTGTGCTCTTCAGGACTCATACCCCGCTCCTTTACATCACAAGTGCAACGCTCTATCAGTTGAGCTATCACACAATTTGATCGCACTCAAACAAGCTTGTAAATGTAGTTGTATGTAATGCAAACATTAAAATTAGTCATGTGCTATCGTAAGTGTTTATATGTCATAAGGTAGCATTGTGTGACGAACAGGGCAAAAAGTGTTTATGAACTATTAATCTGCCATTTTACTTGTGATTTGTATAAAAGTCATTGGGGCAGATTCACTAAACAGTTGCGGCACTTCTGCATGTGGTATTTCAGTGCAAATACCTGCGTCTTATTCACTAACCTCCCATAATCACGTTTAGCGTGCGCAGTCAGCACTGAAATCACGCTGCATCTTCAATATTTAAATGAAATCATTGTCGTTCCTTTCCATGCAAACACGCCCCTTTCTATGTAAATTAGGCTCATTAAAGATTGTGCTTCATTCACAAAACTCCGTGCAATTTTCCCTTCACAGTTTACATCGCGCTATTACCGCCAAATGAAAGTAGGCGGTAAAATGGATTTTATTTAAAAGAGATGTTTGCGAACATTTTCAACTGATCATTTCAGCAGTAATTAATCAAATCCTCATCAAATGATGTTGAGCAGCGTTATAACCTGGCATATATCCAGATCCGTTCTGCATGTTTAAGAGATGATCCAGGTGTCTGGATCAAAGTGATGCTGTTCAGTCCCGGCAGGGTGGGTCAAATACGGCGGTCTGCAGTGTCCTCGGCTATATTGCACTTAGAATCAGACCGCAAGATCAGAATTTTGCGGCATTGCCTGATCTGTATCAGATACGAGTGCAGTTAGCATGTGCAAAAAAAAAAAACAAACAGTGCTTTTAGCAGGTGCAGTTAATTCTTAGTGAATCTGCCCCTGAGTTGTTTTAGTTCCTCTAGTGTTTATTTCACCAGGAAACTGCTGCGATACACACAACAAGCCATGTAAAAATTATTTAGCAAAAGTGTAGTTATTGTAATGTGATGTTTTGAGACCTGGTTGATGAAATACGTCCAACGCCAATGCAAGGTTGTTGTTTCCTGCAACGGATTTCTTCTCAAATTAAAATGACGTCTTATTTTTTACCAGCAAACATCAAACATATGTTTTCACCTCCAGTAATAATTTATGTGTGAATGCCCATTTATTTTGCATTAAAGTAAGTGACTGTATGGGCTTTTTCACTTCACACTTGGTGTGAACTGACCTTTTGTCTGTTATTTGTTTAGCTTTTTCATTTAGTTCTTGAAATGAACACTTTAATGTGTTTTTAAATTTTATTCATCTTGATTAACTCTATTCTTAAACAGCTGCAATCAGTTGAGAGAGAGAGAGAGAGAGAGAGAGAGAGAGAGAGAGAGAGAGATGTTTTTTTTCTTCTAGTGACAGGACGGATCAGATGTTTTTGGCAGGAATATCAGTCTGGCTTCCACACAAAGGCCTTTTAGTCTCCAGAGAGTCATGAAATATCAAGATCAATTTGAACATTTTGATTTTGCCATGGTGAAATAAAAGTGAAGAAAAAAAATTGGCTCTGGTTACAAAACTAGTTAACTGACTACATAAGCAGCATTTTAAGGTAGTTAACCCTTGGTTTGGAAGAAAACAAAATCATAAAAATATTAATAACTACAGACTTGATCAACACAAAATAGGTATCGTTTGAAAGCTTAGAAGCTCTACTTTCCAATGCATGTAGACATTATGACCAAAACTGAACAAGTGCTTTGAAATTTGCAGACAAATCAGAAGTGTTCTGTTTTAATAATTTATATAAATATATATATAGATATAAATGCACTGTATAAATTATTGCAATCAGTAAAAACATCAAACTCATCAAATAGCCATGTGTCATATGTTGTTGGAAAGCTCTCATAAAGTAGTATACAACCAGTCTGTTTGTTTAACTCAAAGACAAAATATAGCGAGTGATAGCTAAATATATGTCTTTGACAATTATGTTGATGTTGCTTATATGCTGTGTCTTCGCTTATTACTTCATGAAAAATAAACATAGCATAAAATCTCATTTAGAGGAAGTGATTATCTTTCAAACGAGTCCACACACAAGGTGATCAGATGTATAGATCATTAGATAATCCACATGAATCACAATGTTACATATGACCACCAGGAGATGGCGCCAAATACATGATACAGACTCAATGATGACTCAAATGGCACAGAATGAAACTGTGTAATTAGTTCTTATGTACTATTATTATATTTTATTTGTTTGAAGAAGCTTTTGGACACATGGAGACGTTTTTGGACACTTGATAAATTATTTTTGTAATGCTTTAACTTTTGATTGCATTGTCGTATCAACACAACAACATTTTTCTCAGATACAGTTGACATGATTGGGAACAAACAAAAGCAAATTTTTGGAGCCACCTTATTTACACAGAGATATATAATGTC